>NW_026782305.1:0-37774 GCF_031769215.1 Ylistrum balloti
CCACCACCAAACGTCCCAATGAATACAGGCCTTCTGAGTGGGAAGCTAGGGATCACAGATAAAAATCTGTTAAGGTATCCCTGCCCTGCCAGAATACTGCAGACATGACCTCCTGAAAGGAGGACTCATTGAGAGAAGGGCCCAGGATGAAGCAAGGGCCCTGACCTCGTGAGACCGCGCTTTCGCTCTCGCCCGAGCCAGATCATCAAAATGCTCGTAAGCATACTAAATCACCTGGCAAACCCACCTGGAAACCGACTGGGAGGAGATATCTCGTTGCCACTGTTTAATGGGCAAAACAGACGGGATCGAGAGCCCCGCCCCCCCCCCTGGTTTTATCAAGATAAAACCTAAGAGCCCGACAAGGACAAAGCAACCTATCTCGCTCCTCCGAGCTAGTCACAGCCAGGATCCTGATGGGATCGTGCGAGAACCCCGGAACCTGATTCTTCGCTAAAAACAACTCTATTCATAGCAAAGCCTCTGATTAGGGCAGAAAGAGAGGAGGACTAACCGATCTCCTTCCTGCCATAACAAGCAAGAACTCTGGCAATAGCTGTACGATAGCCAGCAATAGTGCCAGGTGGCAGATAGCGGTACCTAAACAGAGAGATTAGGAATTCCGCAATCAAATGCAGAGGCTTCGAATGAATAAGCTTCCTTGCCGACACACCAATCACAGAAGATCATCCAACGTGACTGGTAGACGGCAGAAGAGGAAGCCCTGATTGATTGCTCAATGCAATCTGACACCTCTTGAGAAAAGCCTGCCTTGGCGTGGCTTCCAGAGATAGCCTCAGCGCGTGAAGGTGGAGGATCTCTGGTCAAGAGTGTGTCGTTCTGGGCCAAGGCTGGCGAAGGAGATTCGGTCTGGTGGGGAGAGCCAAGGGCTCCTCCACCAGAAACGACAAGAGCTCCTGAAACCAAGCTTGCCTCGGCCACAGAGGGGCTCTCAGAAGTAAGGAGCAGTGATGCTCCCAGAACTTCTGTAGAACCCTGCCCACCAGGTTGAAGGGAGGGAATGCATATGCATACGTCCCTTCCTATTCCAGAGAAAGGGCGTCCACAGCCCACGCCTTACGGTCTGGGACCGGGGAGACGAAGGTTAGCAGCTGGTTGTTCAGGGAAGTGGCAAACAGGTCTATAATAGGTCTGTCCCACGCCTGACAATTCCCCTTGAAAATCAAGGGACACAGCTGCCATTCCGTCAACACCGGCTGGTGGCGCCTGGAGAGTGGCCACCAACACACTCAGCCTGCCAGAAAGATGCTTGACCGCTATGGTCAACTGCATGTCCTGGCAGAGAAGATGGATGTGGATGGAGAGGGCACACAGGACATGAGACCTGGTGGCCCCTGTCTCTCCAGATACGCGACAACTGTTGTCGGTAGCCACACTTTGGACTGCAGGATACCCCTAAAGGACTGCAGAGCCAAATGAACAGTCTCATCTCGAGTACACTGATGTGCTCCGAGAGTTGTTCGCCAGACCACTCCCCCAAGCGGCATTGGCCATCGAGGTAAGCTCACATTCCTGTCATGAACGCGTCCATGAACAGGATCATAGAGGGGATAGGCTTGGTCAGAGGTACCCCGTGGAAAACGTTCTCCTGAATGGTCCACCAGCAAGAGAACTCCCTGACCGACTGGGTAAGCAGGATCCAGGCCTCCTGGATGACGGAACCCAGTCAGACAGGAGGAACATCTGGAGAGGTCCGATGTGAATCCTCCCTAGGGGGACCACATATGCCAAGGAGTTGAGATACCCCAGAAAACTGAGGAACCAATGTACCTGGACAAGCGACCAAGTGATGAAAGTCAGAGCCAGAGCCCTGACCTTCTCAAACTTCTCCAGAGGTGGAAGGGCTAAGCCCCGAACCATGTCAAAATGGTTCCCCAGGAAGAAGTCCTAATATGAAGGAACCTCTGACTTCTCTCTGGAAGGAATGAAGCCGACTCTGAGCAAGAGTTTCAGGACCAGACGAGTGTCCTTCACTAACGATTCCCACACCAAAAGAGGCATGAGGGAGTCGTCGAAATAGATGTGGACGTCTATTCTGCAGGAGTGAAGGAAACACCAGCAGCAACTTGGTGAACACCAAAGGAGCTGTCGTGAGCCCCCAAGGGCATCTCTGCCTTGGCAGCATGGTCCCTACTTCCTCCTGGAGCACCCGTGCCCTTTCTGAATCCCCGGGAGGAGGAAAGAAACAAAAACGGCCAGGAGGCGAGGGACGAATCCTGAAGAAGGGGAATACCTAGACCCTCCCTGACCACCGACAAAAGCCCAAGCGTCCTCTGTAATATCCTGCCACTAGGAAAGGAAAGCAGAGAGACGTCCGCCCACAGGGAGTTACGGATGGGGCAGATCGAGCCCCTGCCAGACCAGAGAATCGTCTGCCCACCCGGAGCCTGAGCCTGCAGGAGAAGGACATGAGCCCGGGAAAGGAGAACCACCGTCCACCCGGCCATACCCTTCGCCTTTCGCGGCCAAGAAGCAGAAATAGTCAGGAACCCTTCTTCTTGCCCCCAGGAGGTTTCTTACCCTTCCTACCCTTCCCCTTGTTGCCGTTGAAGTGAGGTTGGGACTTGGGCTGTGCAGAAAACTGAGCAGCCGAAGACTTCGCCTTCTTCTTAGGAGGCACTGACCCCTGCGAGGCACTGGCCTTCTCAGCCTGAAACCTCTTCACCAGAAGTGCTGAGGCGACCGAGTCCTCCTTCATATCCTTCTGAACCCAAGGAAGAGCTCCCCTGAACAGGGTAGAGCCCTAGAAGGGGGCATTCAACAAGCGGAAACGGTAGGGTTACTGGACTGGGCGGAATTTCAGAACTGAAAACTGCCTAGCCAACACGGCATTGACGAGCAGAGAACCTGCAAGGCTGCCGTGTCCTGTATGTCGGCTGTTCTGTCTCGGATAACCGACACTCAGGCAAATCGGATACCCTGTATAGACAAACTGTCAGGAAGTATATGTATGACAGAACTTGGATGGAGAGGTGCAACATTCTCTCCATCCTGTGGTGCTCTTTGGGATCGAGCACCACCTGGTCCACTGATTTGCCGGGCCAGGCAGCCAGCTGTCTCAACTCCAGCTGTGCTGGTTGAGAGGCCAGCTGCCCATCATGTGTGGCATAGTCGGAAGCTGAAGCCTCCGACAATTCACCAACACTGAGCTGCAGACCGACAAACCCGGGAGCACGGGTAGAGAAGGAGTCCTTCTCTAAAACCGGAGCCCGGGCCGTGGCCAGAACCGAAGACATGATATTGCCTTCTGGCAGAGACCGATCTGAGCGAACGGAAGCCCGAGGAGCCACCAGGGAACCCAGAAGGATGGTGGATTCAGGCGCCGACGATGCTGAGGCGGTGGGCAAACCTCCGCCCTGAGAATCCGGGAGATGTTGGCCCGGAGGACCCGCATCCCAGAAAGCACATGCTGAGCCTCAGCTTCAGCAGTCTCAGGGCCATCTTCCCCTTGTGAACCCTCTTGGCCCAGGAGAAAGATGAATGACATCGTCTTCCTCTGCCGAGCCCGCACCCTCGATGTCCATCTCCTCCTCAATAGAGACCGAAGTCCCCTTGGGAGGAACAGGGGCCGCCAGAGGAGCCATCTCCGCAGAGGGGAACTCCTCTTTATGGCATTTGGACGCAGCGCGACCAACAGCTGTAGCTGTAGGCTTGGGTCGGAGACCCGAAGCCGACCCCTGGGAACAGGAGACCGACGGGTCCGCGCTGGAGGCGGAAGTCCTTAAGGTCTGGCAAACCTTTATAGGACCGGCCAACAAGGCCCCCGAAGTAGCAGAACATTGGGGGATTCCGCACTGCTATAACATCTCCTAGAGGAGAGACCAACCCCGATGGGTTCCACGAGTGAAGACCCATGGGGTAAAAACCCAAACCCCTGAGGGAATGGGAACGGTCCAGCGGGCCGGGAGTGACCCCAGAACTGGCCAAGATGGCCTGCCTGAGTCTGGGGCTGGACATCCTGTCCAAAGGACCAGCATGAACCGCCACTCCCACCAGGTGGAAACCCAGACATGTACAGGCTAAGCCCGTAACTGCTGAGTAACTGTTGGTACCCAAAACCATCCGCAGGTTGGCCTGGGCGACCCAGGAATAAGTGCCCGCAGGCACCCCTACTCCCTGAGCCCGGGGGAAAGGGAGACCGGAAACCGGACTCCTGGCATGAAGCCCCAAACCCTTGGAGGAAAACCCCCTGGGAAACCCTGCACTGGGAAATCTGGATTGGGACGGAAGTCCCAGAGTCAGAAGCCTGTGGCCTGTGAGGGTGGGAAAACAGACCCCGCGCTGACACCAGGATTAGTGAACTCAAGTGTCACTAATCCCCGTAGCCACAGACAATCCTGACAAAAAGTCTGTGGCCCCTGAACCTATACCCGAAGGCACAGTTCCGGAGTCAAAGCGGCCCCCACCAACGACGCCACCTGGCGTGCCGAGGTCCCTGAAAGAATCAGAGACCTCGACGGGAAGTCCCTTTCCGACGGTAACACCGCCGCCTATCGAGAGCTACCGGCCAATTCGACCCTTGACTGCGCCGAGTCAGGGTCGGGCTGCCCCCCCTACTCCAGGACGCACCTGGACAGGGGGAGCCACCCCCTGCTGAAGGGCGGAGCTCGGTGGAACGAGAGCACCCCCAGCAGGAACGCTCTGGTTCAGAACTTCAGGAGGGAGGTCTTAAAAAGCTTACTTCCCTTACCGGAAGAAGAGGACGAATCCCTCTTCCGGCGGAAAGTTAGCTGGAAAGGCATGGGAGCCTAAGCAGCAGACTCCATGTGCAAACAAAGTTCACATAGTGAGGTCTGGCTGTAATGTCGGCAAATGGGACAGGTATCATGGGGTTCCCATTATCTATAGAAATAGGAACATCCATGCGCTGACCCCCGACGTAAACCCGGCACCTTTATCCAGCATCGAAACAATAAAAAATTGTAACAATGAAAACAAGGATAAAAAGTTTTCTAACAATCAAAAAACTACGAACGAGATCATAAAACCTACCGTACGCAGCAAGATTGTACTGCAAAAAAAGAAAACGGTCGTACAAAACGGCCGACAAAGCAGCAAGAAAACAATTTCAACTTCATGAAAATCCGAGTGACGAGACAAGTAGTCACTCACTCGAACACGCGGAGTAAAAACACGGCCGGAAACGAAGTTCTCGAACAATAAAAAAACTACGAACGAGAGCACAAAGCCTACCGTACGCAGCAAGATTGCACTGCATAAATAAAACGGCCGTACAACACGGCCGACAAAGCAGCAAGAAAACAAATTCCAACTTCACGCAAATCCGAGCAACGAGACAAGTAGTCACGCACTCGAATACGTGGAGGAAAAAACGGCCGGAAATACGGTCAAAATAAACAAATGACAATACTTAATTTCACAATATAAGTTGGGAGATGGGTTTATAGACTACTAATAGAGTAACAATATACTCAAACGACAATGGCAGTACGAAGAGAAGGAGTAAGAAAAGCACTTAGCTCAGACACCTCCGCACTCGTCGGCAGCCATAAAGGTAAGAGGAAGGGAGATCACTCTGCGTTCCTGCCGTGATGGCTCATGGATCGTAGGGAGGGCGGGATTGTTTTTCTTTTGAATCTTTTGTTGTTGGGATACAAAGATGGGTGTAGGTACTGTATTCGCATACTAAAGTTATGGTAATTATTACTGAAATGAAAATACTTTTATATACTCAAAATATTTTTGAAGAGTATAGATAAAAAAAACTTTAAGATTGACTTTTGACATTTTCATAACAATGAGATTGCGTCTTCTTAAATTACAAAATCGTACTACACCTAAAAAGAAGTTGATGAAAAAATAATTAGTATGTTTTACATTCTTTGTGTAATCTAGAAGAACAAGTCTTCCTAAAGAAAAATCCTGTAGCTGACTCTGATCAGCATTTGAAAACAGCTTCTCAAGAAAAGACTGTTCATATGACAAAACCCCGAAAGTTCTGGACAGTCAATAAAAAGATGCTGTAACGTTTCCACTTCAGAATTGTAAACTTGACAAATGTCACTATTGACTTTATCAATTCTTTTTAACTTCTCCATTGTAAATATAGAGTTGTGAACAAGAAGATCACAAGGAAAAAATGGAACATACATTTTGCTAAAACTATGTGGTAAATAAACATTTTGAAAAATTCCTGACCAGTATTCAGACGATTTGGGACTCCTAAAACAATGACGAATGAAACAAGCATAGATGTCGCGAGTTGTTCGAGGAAATAACCGTACTGCAGTGCCATTACCATCTATGCAAGTGACATACGGCCCTGGATCAGTTCTAATACCAGTATACACATTATTCAAAATCTATTTCTTGAAACTGGCTGGAATACAGCTCATGATCATATTGGAATCCGATAAAACACTAGGATCACTTTCTTTAACAATCTCCACTATAGCATTAGGGGAAAGAAACTTAGAAATGACTTCAAAAGTCACATGTTTTTCCAGCCTTGGCAAAGTAATCAACAAAAATAAGTTTTTCATTTTTCACAAGCCTAGAGTTAAAAAACAAAGGTTGTTCATACACCAAAATATGTGTCCATATTGCTGTAACAAACCTCATTGACAACCTGAAAACTATACCAAGCTTTCAACATTTCATGATACACAATAGGTAAAGAACTCAAGTATTTCTCTGGAAACTTGTAAAAAATAACTTCTCCATCAAGTTTCAATTCAATGATTCTGTTGAAAAAATACATACACATGTTTTTCCAGACAGCTGTACAAGAAGCATCTAGCCACCTGAACAAAAATTTTATCCTAAAAGACCTTAATTTTAATTCTATATCAGGTATGTTCAATCCTCCGTAAAGTCTTTTACCAATAATAGTATCATACTCTACCAAATGGGCACCATTATTCCACAAAAACTCAATACATAACTTTTTCGCTTCAATAATAGTAACTAGAGGCATGGTCTGAGAGGTTAAACAATACCAACATCTCGACATTTAAAGAGATCTGATTACAGTAGCTCTTCCTTGTAGAGTTAACTTTCTCTGTGACCATAGTTTTAAAATATTATGTATGGAGGTGACTTTACTCTCCCAGTTCTTTTCATTACACAATTTCTGATCCAACCCAACAAAAACACCTTAGACACAAATAACTCTATCACAAACTTTTATACGTAAACGTTCAACTTCTTCATTTGTACATAAAATTTCATACTTATCTTTGTTAACTCTGGCACTAGAGCCTTTACTATAAACACCTAATAAATTAAAAACATTTTCAACAGATTCTTTATCACATATTGTTAAAGAAGTATCATCTGTGTGCTGATAAACTTTGGACTCAAAATCAGTGTCAGGCACCTTCATACCTCTAATATCCGGAGACTTATAAAGCATTCTACCTAGAGGTTCCACGGCTAAAACATACAGCATTGCCAAGATTGGACACCCCTGCCTTACAGAGTTATGAACAGGAAAAAATTAAACTTGACAGAACTAGAAATACTGGTATATCTTTATCCAGTCAACAAAGTTCTGACCAAATCCAAATTTACCCAAAACTTTAAATAGATATGGATGACTCACTCGATCAAACGCTTTCTCTTGGTCAATTTTAAGAACATAGCCTTCAAATTCTTCTCTAGAAACAATATCAATGATGTCCCGGACACTAAAAATGGTGTCAGAAATATCACGACCAATAACAAAACAAGACTGATATTCTGAAATAATGGACCGTAAAATAGTTTTAAGTCCATTGGACATAAAACGGGCTAAAATTTTGTAATCGACATTAAGAAGACTTATTGGTCTCCAATATTTTAGTAATGATTTATCTCCTTTTTTCTTGTACACAAGATTAATAAGACCTAGTGTCATACTTCTGGTCAATTCTCTATCATCCTAAATACTTTGAACAACACGAGAAAAAACACATCTTAAATTCTCAAAAAAGGGACAATAAAATTCAGCAGTAAGTCCGTCAAGTCCAGGACTTTTACCCTTAGTCATACCAAACAATGCAGTTTTAATTTCATCCACAGTGACGAAAGTATCACATTTCTCTCTGTCTTCACAAGAAACAGTTTTATCAACATAAGAAAAAAAAATATTAATGTCATCATCCTCGGTATTAATACAGTTATACAAATTATTATAAAAGTTATAATTTCATCAGATATCTTATCACACTCATCTAATACATTTCCACTAGATGTACACAGGTATTTAATAGTATTACTATTCTGTCTAAACTTTTCTAACCTTAAAAAGTAAGCAGTATTTTTATCACTGTCTACAGCCCACTTAGCCTTAGATCTCAACACAGCACCATCACATTTTTCTTTCTCAAGCTTTTCTAACTTTTGCCTTAACTCCTCATATTTTTCACAGTTAAAAGATTTACCATTAGCAATATCGCAAGAAAAACCCTGTAACTGGTTCTGAATCTTAAAATAATCGGACATACGTTGCTTACTACCAGTGTTACCATACACCTGAGAAACCCTTTTAATTTTAAATTTTAGATTATCCCACCAAACTTTTGGATCATCATCATGTAAAGGACATTGTTTATCTTCATTAATAATAGATCTGATTTTTCTATTAAAATCTTCCTCCAACAAAAGACAGTTATTAAAAACCGAAACACAAGGGCCTTTACTTCAATAATTACAATCTACTTTCAAAACAACAGTGATCACTGATAGTCGTATCTTGATAATACGCATTCTGAACATAAGGAGACAACTCCTTAGAAATTAAAAAATAATCAATTCAACTTTGTGATAAATTATCACTAGAAACTCTTTTGAATGAAAAAACAGCACAATTCTTATTTTGATTTCTCCAAATATCAAACATATTGCAAGTAAACATTAGACTTTTCAATGCAGACACACCTGGGTTCACCTGGTGTGCAGACATACCCGTACGATCAAAAGCAGAAAATGTTGTGTGAAAATCACCCCCTGTAATCAGGTTGTGTGAAAAAGGCACAAGCCAGGTTTTCAAATTATCAAAAAATAATTTCCTATCATTCACAATATTCGGAGCATAAACACTCACAAAATTCCATAAGGTATCATCAATATTGATTTGAACATGTAAGACTCTACCATCATAACCATCAGATTTAACATAACCATCCTTTAGAGAATTAGAAATCAAAATAGCAACACCTTTTCTCCGGTCATCACTATTATTAAAACAATCTTTCCTTGCCACATATGACTAATTTGATCAACAAAACTATCATCCCAAAACGTTTCTTGTAAAAAAACGATGTGGTAATGATTACTCTCACAGAATTCAAATAAATTTTTACTACATCTCTCAAACCATTCGCATTAATAGAAACACAAGTAAACATAATTAAAAAAGGTAAGATGGTGTTCATTTAGACACAGACACTTTCTTAGGTTTTCACTTCCTTGAATTTTTGACCTTTGCACTCCCTGCCATGCATTTTAATAAATAGCGACCTTTATTACGTCTGTTGTCAACCGGATCCTCCATCTCCTTCCAAGACCCCTCCTCTCCCAAGAAATTTGAGTACGGTGTTTCACAATTGAACTATGCATAGGAAAAACGTCACCGAATACAGGAGAGCCATCTTCATCACGAGACAAACTCTGATCATCCATACACATATCTTGAGTATCACAGTTACTGTCATCCCCAGCGACACCAACATCATCATCACAAGCTTTACAGTCACTGACCTGGGAGTCAGGATAAACATCAAACTCATGAACAGAGTTTTCATCGCTAACATCGGACGATTTTTGTTCAATGTCACGGTCCATTGCTTGTGATACCCCATCATCACCTACCGCCTCACCAACAAAGTCATCAGTAGCAACATTGACAACCTGAGATTCTGCCACGTCGTCATCAATGCTATTTTCCACCACACCGTCATCGGAAACCGATTCATGGTCATATCGATTGTCACCAGTGACAAAACACTCCCACTTGTACAGGCCGCATCGGTCACACAAGGACTTGTTATGCCTGGCTGCGCGAACAATCACAGCGGTACCTGACTTCTCCACAGCGAGAGCATAGCTGAGTTTTGCATGTTTTTCTAAAATGCTCCTGGCCTCTGCACTTAAAACACACAAACTGAGGACAGTCCTTGAATAGGTGCTCATCCGAATAACATAGGGAGCAAACCTTCAACTGGTTATCATGAATCACCCGATAATACTCAATCCCAAACTTCATAGTATAGGGCAGTGATTTCAGATTGGGGGCAACTTAACCCGAAAATACCGAGTCCCATCAGCGACAGATGTCCCCTTGAAGAAACGACGTTTTATTGGAGAAATCAAAAAGACACCAAGAATGTCTAATCTTTCTTTTATTTCCGAGTCATCGATATACGCTGGGAGATGAAGAAAGCTGACCAGCGTGAACTTCTTGGTGACGTCATTGTTCTGGGGCATTCCTAGAGACTAGCAGGTTCCCAAACAGATAACCCGAACACACCGTGATAGGTCTGGTCAAAAATTTAATGACTTCACAACGATGTTTTGCTCATGGTAAAAGCTACAATAAACAGAGTACAAAATAGACTTACACATAGGCCTGAGAGTGGGTAAATTACTTTAACAGGTGCACAACATCGTATCAGGAAAGATTTACATAAATATGTAATTACTTTACATTCAAATACCTAAACGTAAGCTAATTTCACTTAATTATTTATACTATACTGAATACAATACTTCATAGCGCAGGATTGACAACAAATGTGTGAGATGACACAGACGTTGAATTTTCTAATAAAAATAATGTAATTATGTCATTCATGAATTAAACATTACAGAAAAAACCTAGTCAAATTAATAAACTTACACCATGCACTTCCAAAACTTGTCATAACTTGTTAAACATATTTTTGCTGAAACAGCACAGACTGCCGAGAAGGCTTCCATGAGAAATCCACATAGTTTTTGGCTTACATTGCCCCTTAGCACATTGCAGAATAACAAACTATTGTCGCTTACGACAATACAAAAAACACATTACAACCTTCCAACCACAGTCAAAGGGAGGCAAATCTCACAACAACATCGAAACAACTTCTATACATTTAAATGGAATACATTAAAATGAAATACATGGACAGAACACTCCCCGCCTGACATTGAAACAATGTCATAAATCACAAACAAGATATCAATAATATTTCTCGAATCACAGATACAAACAGGCAAATTACGCATAAAGACAATTTACATTTATGTATATTGAAAGATTAAAAAATAAAACATAAAATAAACAATGACAATGAGTCTGTGGTCACTTTTTCAGTTGATTAATCTTCTCTTATAAGAAGAACGACCATAGCCAACCATTTCAACAAATTTTTCACAACTATTGCTTCAAAACTTGTAGATAAATCACCTTTATGTAAAGGAATTTTTCTACCTAATTATTTCATGATTTTTACTCTAAAAGGAATCCAAAAGGCGTAAAATTTCATCTTCGCCATGTTTCAGAAGATTTTGTTTATAAAGAGCTATGTAACCTAAATGTATGTAAAAGTACAGGCCTCGATCAAATTTCTGCTAGATTTCTGAGGGACGCTGCACCGATGATCAAAATTCCAGTCACATTTTTAATTAACCTTTCAATATCTGAAGGCGTAGTTCCGGACGATCAAAAAATTGCGGAAGTCATTCCTTTATTCAAAAAGAAAGATAGACTGCAGGCGGAAAATTACCGTCCTGTCAGCATTTTAAGCATCGTGTCTAAAATTTTGGAAAAAAGCCGTTTACAACCAATTAGAAACTTTTCTTGCTAAAATAATTTATTGTATGAACTCCAATCTGGCTTTAGGAAGTCATACTCTACTGATTCTTGTTTAATTTATTTAATTGATCAAATCAAATCTCAAACAGCCAAAGGTCTTTATACAGGCATGGTCCTACTTGATTTGCAAAAAGCGTTCGACACGGTGAACCATTCGATCCTATGTGAGAAATTGAAAATCATTGGTGTCGAGTCCTGTAACTGGTTTAAATCATACTTAGAAAATCGATCCCAATTAGTGAGTTTAAATGGAGTGACCTCCGCAATGGACAACATCCATTGTGGGGTCCCCCAGGGTAGCTTACTGGGCCCTCTTTTATTTCTGATTTATGTAAATGACATGCGGATAAGTATAGACATTTCCTGTAAACTACTTCTGTATGCTGATGACAGTGCAATTACTTTTTCACATCACTATCCCAAAACAATCTCTTCAAAATTATCCTTAGTTTTGGAATCATGTCATGATTGGCTCGTTGACAACAAACTATCATTACATTTAGGTAAAACAGAAAGTATTTTATTTGGACCAAAGAGAAAATTAGGACAAGTACCCGAGGATGATTTCAAAATTTCATGTAACGGTCAAAACATTGTTTCGCAATCTTCAGTAAAATACCTCGGTGTTACGATAGATAAATTTCTATCTGGAGAGGAAATTGTCTCCAACATTATCCAAAAAATCAACCAAAGACTTAAATTTTTGAACAGAAATAGTAAATGTCTATCTCTAAAATCTCGTAAAACTTTATGTTCTGTTCTGATTCAGTGCCACTTTGATTATGCTTGCACCTCCTGGTATGAAGGAATTACTAAGAAACTCAAAGGTATACTCCAGACTACCCAAAACAAAATGGTTCGCTTTATTCTTAACCTTGATAACAGAACAAGGATCACTGTCACTGAATTAGAAAAACTAGGCATGCTTAATGTAGAACGAAGGGTCCGTCAACTTCGCCTCAACCATACTTTTAACATCTATAATGGTAAATGTCCACAATATTTATATGAACTTTTCTCTCTAAACAAAAACTGTTTTGGTACTAGATCTGGAACGATGAACTTCTCAATAAAAAACGTTAAAAGCATAGAAAGTTCTTTCTTTTCTACTTCGGCCGCAAAAGATTGGAATTCCCTTCCAGAAAATATTAAAAATTCTAAAAATAAATATCATTTCAAAATTAAAGTAAAACAATTTCTGATGCTACAATCAAAAGGCGAATTTGACAACCCCTTCGTCTACTATTGAGCTCAACCTCCACTTCTTTGCGTCTGGTTGAACGGGTAGTGATGTTATATTATTGTTCATATTATGTTATATTATTGTTCATGTTATATTATTATGTAATATCTCTTCAAATCCCATCCTTTTTCATAAATGCCCTGAAATGTGCCAAAACATTTTATTCACTTTCAGTATTTGTTTTCATTTCTTCTATGTAAATGTAATTTTCTTTCAAAGGTAGTGCTCTGTTTCATTTATAGTTAATGCTGCGAAAATTAATTCAATCTCATTTTCCATGGCTTTACATCTCAACCGGAATGATTACACCTTAAATGGACCCCATTGGAAATAAGCCTATTTTATAGGCTTTATGGGTAATCCAAGGCCAAAGGCATTTTCATCTGGTTTTATCTAATTTCTCTCTTTTTTATTGATATTTCTAAAATTTTCAACTATTTTCCTTAGAAGATTTGCACAGTGTAATTTAATTTCTGCGATACTAGTTAAAACTGTGATATTTTAAGGTATGTGAAATTCTTCTGTGATATTTTATATTTTATAATTAATAATTTTAAGAAATCCACAATAATTTATTACTGATTTTAATTGTTATTGAATTTCTTCTGTAATGTGATATTTGTAATGTGTAATTTTATTATGCCTTTGCCTGAATTAGCATAATAATAATAATAATAATAATAATAATGACCTCGCTATTTGGACTAGTATAAACATGGAGTTTCCCGTTCCTTAGCACACGGACCTGTACTTTCCGCACAACACCATCTTCACTTTTGATTCACGATAATTCCTGTGGGCCAAGAATTGCGATTAAGTTCCTTCTCTCTAAGCAAAACAACATCATTTTCCTGTATGTTTTGTGATGAATCTAACCACTTCCGTCTCTGCTGAAGACTACAGAGAATTTCCCTTTTCCACCTTGTCCAAAACATATCTGCAAGCAACTGTACTCTTTTCCACTGTGCCTTAAACATATCCTTAGTGTCAAATTTACCAATATCAAATGTAGTCACACAAGAATCAGTCTTTTGAGTAAGCAACATATTAGGTGAAAGCACAAATGGTTGTTCTGAATCAGAACTTACTGGTACTAAGGGTCTGGAATTTACAATGGGCGCTACTTCCGCAAAGAATGTTACTAGAACTTCATGAGTGATCTCCTTGTTACCATATTCCAGCAGGATACCATTTGAAACTTTCCTTACTATACCAATCATCCTCTCCCATGCGCCACCCATGCGTGATGAATGGGGTGAATTGAACGACCATTTACATCCTCGGTCATATAAAAACTTACTGACCTTTTCGTCTTCAACATTGACTGCGTCAATCCTCAATGGATCTTTCGTGCCGATGAAATTCGAACCTCGGTCAGAACGGAACACACTGACATTTCCACAAACTGAAATCAATCTCCTGAAGGCATTTATAAATGATGACATAGACATTTCTTCTACAACCTCCAGATGAATTGCACGTGTTGTCAAGCATGTAAACAAAATGACCCATCTTTTCGCATTGGCGACGCCACCTCTGGTCCTACGAGCAGTGACGTTCCATGATCCAAAAGTATCCACACCTACCGAAGTAAAAGGTGGAGCAACATTTACACGGTCGGTAGGTAAATCTGCCATTATCTGTACCTCAGATTTTCTGCGTAATCTTCTACAGGTCTCACCCTTGTGTAGGATTGCACGGATCAGTTTCTTTCCTCCAACTATCCACCAACCTCCATCTCTAACAGATCCTTCTATACAGTGCCTACCTTGGTGCTGTACTTCCTCATGATGTTGCATGACCAACAACTTAGCCACATGGTTTTTTCCAGGGATGATGATAGGATTTTTGATGAACACACCTTCCGCAGAGTTGTTGAGACGACCTCCTACTCTTAACAGCCCTTTACTGTCCAAGTAAGGATTCAAGTTCCGAATCGTACTGTTCTTGTCAAGACGATTTCCAGTTCGGATACAATCAATCACATTTGCATAATGTTCCTTTTGTATTGTTCTGAGGATGAACGTTCTAGAGTCTTTATAACCATCTAGATCCTGTCCAATTGGTTTTGATGTTTTATAACATATCACAAAACTGCGTAACACTTTGAATGCACAAACCAGTTTCTTGAGTGAAGAAAACTTCTCAAAGTACTGACTCACTGACTTTTTGTTTTGATCCTGTAAATCTCCTGCACTCACAAAGCGTGTTCCTTGATCCGCTGGATTCAAGTTTATAGGTATATAATGCCACTGCTGTGGATCAGAAACTTGCCTTATACGCTCAACTCATAAATATGAAATCTGCGCTTGTCGTTACTTATGTAGCCAAGTACAACCCGACTGTCACTGTAGAACATGAAGTCATTCAAAGGTATATCCAACTCATCTGAGATTATCTTTGCAATGTTGGTACCAAGTAAAGCTGCACATAGATGTAGGCGCAGCGTAGTGTTACTATGCAGAGGGGCAACTTTGGATTTTCCCATGACAAATCCACAGTGTGTTTTTCCACATTTGTCAATTCCCTCGATATACGCTGAAGCTGCTATAGCTGTCTCTGATGCGTCACAAAACACCTTTACTTTTCTTTCTTGTAGTGAAGACAACCCAACAGAGACATAACACCTAGGAATACTCAATTCATTGAGATCACATTAAGCACCTTTCCGCTTATTCCATTCTGTCAATGCTTCTCCTGACAATAGTTCATCCCAGTCTGGGTTGTTCCTTAACAAGTTACGAAGAATAACCTTCCCTTTGATGACAAAGGGGGCCACAAATCCCAATGGGTCATACAATCCATTTATGATAGACAATATTCCTCGTCGAATAGTTGGCTTGTCAGGTAGCGAGACTTTGTACACAAACTTGTCCAAGTTTATATCCCATACTAGTCCGAAACTATTTTGCACAGGCAAATCTTCATTCAAGTTCAGGTCGATAAGATTCCTTTCTAAGTCCTTCGACTTCAATTTTCTAAGCAGCCTTTTGCTATTTGAAGCAAACTTGTGCAGGCGAATGTTTCCTTCAGTCTGTAGTGTCTCCTGTGTCTTGGTAAGTATGTTCAAAGCTACTGTTTCGCTCACAAAGGATCCAAGACCGTCGTCTACATAAAACTCCCTTGAGACAAACTTCTTTACCTCGGGGTTTGCTTTTCAACTGCTTTATGTAGACAGTAGTTTGTGGCAGAAGGAGAAGGTCGATTTCCAAAAACGTGGACACACATCTGATACTATACTAGCTCATTACCAAATACATTGTCCTGGTACCATAAGAACCTTAGGTACTTCCAGTGCTCCGGTATCACATGGAAACAATAGAACATATGTTCTATTTCAGCTGAAACAGCTATCCTTTCCTGTCGGAATCTGAGTAACACTCCAATCAGACTGTTTGTAAGATCTGGGCCAGACATTAAGACGTCATTCAATTAAATGTTCTGATAACTGGCCGAGGAGTCAAACACACCCCTTATCTTGTCTTTCTTTTGTGGGTGATAGACACCAAAGAGTGGTAGAAACCAGCATTCTTCATTTTCCTGTAACAATGGTACCAATTCAGCATGTCCTCTATCAAGTACACCCTTCATGAATGTCTTGAAATGTTCTCTCTTAGTTTTGTCCTTCCTGAGACTTTTGTCGAGAATCTTTGCTCATTTAGATGCTCAAAGTTGTTGGGTAGACGGGGTCTCTGAGACTTAAAAGGCAATGGCGCAGACCAATGTCCATCAGCATCCTTCGAAAACTGCTCATTCATCAATTTCATGAATGTTTTATCCTCGTAAGACATTCCTACCTTCTCGTCGTCCTTAGTTTTGACAAATATTGAAGACTCTTCAATCTCACATGTCACAGGCTGTTTACATGGCTCCAGCAGAGTAGGTCTCCCATCACTTAAAACACTAATCTTGTTCACATTGACGCTTGTTGATGGGTGAACCTGCCGACACAAATTTCTCAAATAATAACCCAGTCCATGGGTAAACGCTGTGCAAATGGATCACTTTTACAGTCTCCAACACGCTGGTCCAGTACATGGTGAACAGCAGGTAAGTCTCTCCCTCCCAATAAGTAGAGAAATGTTACAATCTTGTAAATCTGGAATGAAACAATCAAGGTCACTTAAATGAGTGTAATGTCTGACAATATCAGGACTTGGTATTTCTTCCTTAGAATATGGGATATTGTCGCATTCTGTCACTGGAGGTAAATCAAACATACATGAGTCATCTAATGCTTGAATGATCAACCCACTGACTTGCCTTCCGGATGTTGATACTTGACCGCAAGATGACGTTATTTTGCAATTGATGACTTGTGAATCACCGTCACTGAATTCATCTAAAAGTTCCGGTGAAGCCAGGGTCCTATTGCTCTGGTCATCGAACACTACATAGGTTAACTTGTTATTCAGAGGATCTCTGTGACTGAAAACCTTGACTAAAACTATCTTAGCACAAGATTTAATGTTTGACTTGTTTTGACCGACTTCAGTACAACTGACAGTGACATTGATCTCCCCGACATGCTCATGTATGCTCATGCTTTCCTTTCCTGTAGAAACTTCAGGAATAGTTGAGTCACACCTGTCAGAGCGTCAAAATGCATTCCTGTTGAATGTCTATCACTACTACATTCTTTACATTTAATTGTGACAGGACAATTAAAACCCTTATGATCTTTGGAATCTAAACATCTGAAACAGAATTCATTCTCTCTGACAATCTTCTTCCGTTCTTGTAATGGTTTGCCTTTGAAGGCCACACATGCGTTCAGAGAATGGTGTGACTTGTGAATAGGGCACCTGTATGGAAACTTTGATGAAGGCTCTTTTTGTTCAGAAACACCGTTCTTATTTACAGTTACATTATAAGGTTTCTTTTGCTTGGAACTGTCTTTGTTACGAGACGCACTTGTATTTTCCTCAAACATAAATGCTGGATCATTCATAGTTGTAGCCAATTCATGTAGAAATTCCACAAAAAATTCAAAGGGTGGATACACAGCTATGTGTAATTTTTTGTACTTTACAGCTTTATCACGCCACTTAATTTGCATGTAGTTAGGTAGTTTTTGTACAATGGGGTTAATTCCCACTGTTGTGTCAAAATAATCCAAATGAGACTTGTAACTGTTGTCAGTTTTCAAGGAATTTTTTTCCTCACAAACATCCGCGATTTCATAGAGTTTTGCTCTGTCCTTGACTGTGATTTTAGATATCTTAGCCAGTTTACTTTTCACAGATGCTTTCTGGACTTCCATATCTTTGTTGAAGTCTCTCCCACATCAGCTTCAACCCAGCAGAAGGATTGTTTGGATTTGAAGTACGGAGACTGATTGCATGGCGTTGGGACTCTGGACCGAGCCACTTGATCGCCAATTCAAACTCTTCACTTGGCCGAGCTTCAATCTCCTGCATCACTTCAGAATATGTGTTTTTCCATGAAACATAATTTTCTGGCTTGTCATCAAATTTGCTGAGTCTTGAGACAAGAATATCCTTCTTTAGTAAAAAGTTCGACACACCTTTCATCATATCGATATTTGGAGCAGGACGAGCGCCATCATTGTTAATAAACTGGGGTGGTGGTGGTATGAGTCCAATACCTTCATCAACTTCAGGTTGATTAATAACACTGGCACTTGACACATCATGAAAATCTAGATTAGCAGCAATACCTGGCGACTGTGTAAAAGTCATTGTTTGTGGAATGTCATCTTGAAATCTTACATCAATAACAAATCTCTCTGTCCTCTCCATTGTGTCAATATATGATCCACCCAGACTCGAACCATCAACCATCATATCAGCCACCTTTAACTCAGCCTCTGCCTGTTCTTCTTCCCTTTCAGTCTCTAACTCTTTCAATTCTGCTTCCATTAATGCCGAATCTTGTTTGTGTAACAATTCCCTTTCTAACAACTTCCTTTTCAATTCTATCTCTTTCTTAACAAATTTCAGCTTTACTCTTGCACTTTCTGCTGGTTCTTTAATCTTAAGATCTTATGCATATGGTCTTTAACTGTTCTGGGGCGTTCCTAGAGACTAGCAGGTTCCCAAACAGATAACCCGAACACACCGTGATAGGTCTGGTCAAAAATTTAATGACTTCACAACGATGTGTTGCTCATGGTAAAAGCTACAATAAACAGAGTACAAAATAGACTTTCACATAGGCCTGAGAGTGGGTAAATTACTTTAACAGGTGCACAAAATTGTATCAGGAAAGATTTACATAAATATGTAATTACTTTACATTCAAATACCTAAAAGTAAACTAATTTCACTTAATTATTTATACTATACTGAATACAATACTTCATAGCGCAGGATTGACAACAAATGTGCGAGATGACACAGACGTTGAATTTTCTGATAAAAATAATGTAATTATGTCATTCATGAATTAAACATTACAGAAAAAACCTAGTCAAATGAATAAACTTACACCATGCACTTCCAAAGCTTGTCATAACTTGTTAAACATATTTTTGCTGAAACAGCACAGACTGCCGAGAAGGCCTCCATGAGAAATCCACATGGTTTTTGGCTTACATTGCCCCTTATATCATTGCAGAATAACAAACAATTATCGCTTACGACAATACAAAAAACACATTACAACCTTCCAACCACAGTCAAAGGGAGGCAAATCTCACAAGAACACAGAAACAACTTCTATACATTTAAATGGAATACAATAAAATGGAATACATGGACAGAACAGTCATGACAAAGAAAAGTCTTCCTGTCAATACACATACCATCTAATAACAGGTTAATTCCTACTCGTCCCTCAAATGTTGTCTCAAACAAGTAGCCGGGCCACAAAGTTCCGAAATAACATCAATAACTTTACTGGCTTTCAATTTTTTATTATCCAGTACATCAATAATAACAGTGTTATCTTTTGAATAGCGTCTTTTCACCTGAGGGGCCCCTTGGGCCGCCACCACACTGGAAAAACCCGAGGAACGGGAAGCCAATAAATCAACTAATTTCACAGAAATGTCACATAATATAATTATCAGGAAATATAACAAAGTTTAAAAAGTTCACAAAATCACATTACACCATAGAACCGTCTTGATACAATCAAGTGGTAGATTTGTGTTTTGGTGATATGCCATCCAACACACAATGCACATGCAATGTGTTTTCGTATGATTCTTTGAAGATGATTTTCTTTATATTTGCTTATTACTATGAATGTGACAAAAGCTAAAACCAGTAGGAACACTTTGTTCTATTCAGGTTCTACCGAGACTTGAACTCGGATAGCAGGATTCAAAGTCCTGAGTGCTAACCATTACACCATAGAACCATTTGGTAAAGCAAGTCGCGTTCTTAATTAAATACCTAGCAAAGAACGACTGGATGAAGGAATGATGTCTTTTCCTTATTGTTATTACTTTGTTTCGTGACATAATAATAAGCAATATTTATTTTTTCACTTTTTCTTACGCTTTGATAGAATGATATTTAAGTATATGCGAGCGAAGTCTGAACTGACTTTATCTTCAATACGAGTTTTATTAATCGATTCCTGTTTCTTTCTTTCATACGAGTTTTATTAATCGAGTCTTAACGTATTTCTTATTTTCTGATGTTATTAGCTGGATTTTCGAGAAAAGGTCCCATTTTAGTAGTTTTTCACTATCCCTCTGAATATCATGCACAAGCCCATAGCGTGCTTTCGCTATCTTTAAAGTGTACCCTGAGAGGTCAGCTATGTTGACCTTGAAAAATAGTTCTGCACATAAAATACACTATGCCGAAAACGCGAATGCCGTGGAATGTTCCGTTACTGAGAAATTGCGACTTTTCTGGAAAAACACACCTTTGGCTGAGAGGCGTTGACCTCGTTTTCGGGCACCCAAACCTGTGACGTCATAAGTTCAACGCTTTTGTTGATGCAGCCATATTGTCTTTACTGTGCTACATGTGATTGTGATCTATTTTGGGATTTTCCGTGGTAATTTCTTTGTTTATTTACGTGAAAGTACTTCACATCTTCGCAATATCTAAGGTAGTGAACGAGGGGTCGGTGAATTAGCGCTTAAATCCGCTAAAATGGCTTCCTATCGAGGAGGGAAGCGGTGTGTATGGTTGTCATAACACTAACACGGATGGGGTGTCGATGCATGACGTCGATAAATAAAACTAATTGTTGATTAAATAAAAGTATATTTGTTAGGTTGGTATTTTGTTATTAATTCTACAACTAAACACTTTAAATTGATAGGCTAGCCTATGACTTGGGCGGTTATAGGAATATTATTCCTTCGTAATGGTGAACGCCTAATACTCAGAGAAGGCCTGGTCGTGAATGGGTCACGGGAATTTTCACACCGAGAATTTTCATACTACTATTATATAGTATAGAATAGAATTATTAGAATTTATAGAATAGGTTATGTGTGTATGTTGTTTGTATAAGGTGTATTTGGTTTTTAGATCTTCCAGCAGACGATGTTGTTTAGTTATTAATTTTGCGATCGTAAAAATAACAATAAGATCACCGATCTTGATTTGAAAACACAGTTCACAGTGTAGAGATGTCATCTAAACTCATAATCACACCTGTGCCAGGTTAGGTAATTAGCACCTCTGTGGCTGGAAAAAACAATTGTGACACCTGTGAGGCGACACGCCTGTCGGCTAACAACAGACCCCTACCAGTGCTAGGGTAAAAACCGGTCAAATAATTGTTTAAACTTCTAAAACATCAAATTTTTATTATTAACACAGCGGAGGGTGTTATAATTGGTTGTTGACACCCTATCTATATATATCCATAGTGCTACGAAAATTCCCTGGAAAGAAAAATTCCCCTCGGACGAAACTTCTTCGGTAAGAAAATTCCCGACACCTCGTGAATGCATGCATAGTCTTGCACAAACGCGATTTCCCGACGTCAGAAATTGTTGATCGAGACTTGAAGATAGTAAAATTAGTCCAAAACCACACCCAATTTTATTTTGTTTCTTTGAAACGACGATTCACTGTTCGACTACTTTCACGACTACTGGTGAGACCCAGTGAAGTACGTGCCAATCTATGTTGCCCAAGCGATCGTCACTTTTCGAAGGATCATTTTCCTCCTCACTGGATACATCGTCTTGTAATTCCAGTTCAAATCGGTAGGGCTGGATTCCGTCTTCAGACATATCATTCACACCATAATCAGACTCCTCAAAAATCATGCTCAAATCGCTCTCAGTTGCGGTGTCGTTGTCACTGTCAGTCATGTTGACTGCCATTTCTGTTGAACTTATGACGTCACGAGTAGAAGAGCCTCGATTCCGCGGAAATGACGATTCGGCTGATTAGGTCTGGGAGGACAGGTGAAAATCGACAACTTTGAGCTATAATAACTCGACACTCGGGCGACGGATTTTGATTATTATTACTTTTACGGCATTCTTAACATCATATCTAAATATAAAATTACTCTCAGGGTACACTTTAACCAAACTACTACACTTTTGACCTTGGAATATATTTCTAAACACCTTTATGAAATTTGACGACAATGTCACAGCAAAACAAGTACGGACGTTTCAGGAAATTTCACACCGGAGAAGTAGCTGTGCAACATCAACATGTGTTGATAGCAAGAACTTTTCCAATTGCTGTGATAACGAGCTTTCCAAAAGGAGATCCGTCTAAACAGTAAACTCTAACTTAATTTCCAAACTTTAGAAAAGGGAAAATATGAAGCGCCACAAATCCCATATTAACATGAGTTTACCAATTTTAGTGAAGAGTTCTTTGCTAAATTTGAATGAAAGCCTGAATAGAGGTCAAATCACACAGGACCACATCAAGAATCTCTCAACTACTACACTAAAATTATGATATTGATCAAATTACATTGTATGTGTTTAAAGGGCATCCACCAAATAAGTCTTATCTCTTTTTTTCCATGTTCATTTTTCCTTAGTCACCTTTTATAACCGATAAATGAAAGATGGAGGAAACATCTCTGAGATGTAGTTTTCTTCAACATTTTGTTATGTCGTAGTATACAATTCTCAGTTTGTAATAAAGATGCTATTTGCTAATGCGTCTTTTTTAAAAGCTCTTTGATATATTACAAGAGCAAAGTTGTGAATCCATATTTCCGCTGCTAATTTTTTATAAAAGATATGCTATGAGCGGTACGAATGTTATGAATGATGCAATTGGTTGAAATACGCTATTTCTTTTGTGTTGATTGCGAGTAAGATTTTCAAATCGATTATCGGGTATTTCGCCGTGCAAGAAGCCCGTGTAGCTCAGTCGGTAGAGCATCAGACTTTTAATCTGAGGGTCTAGGGTTCGAGTCCCTACATGGGCGTTAACATTTTTGAAAAGTATAAGATAACTCGTTTCACCTGAACACTGAAAAGCTCGCAGAAACTTCGTTGGACTGAACTATTCCTTCTTGATGTTTTACATGAAGAAATATGTGGTTAAACTCATTCATGGGTGGATATGACAATATACGATGGCGATTTAATGATTAGATGAATTTGTTATAGTACATTTTTAAAAATAGAATGATGTTTATAATTCACATTTTGCTGTATTCATAAAAGATGACGGATTCAGTTTAACGGATAAATGAACGTTGAACTTCGAAAGACCGTAAAAATGAGTATATGCCTTCAGGTTCTACCGAGACTTGAACTCGGATCGCAGGATTCAGAGTCCTGAGTGCTAACCATTACACCATAGAACCGTCTTGATACAATCAAGTGGTAGATTTGTGTTTTGGTGATATGCCATCCAACACACAATGCACATGCAATGTGTTTTCGTATGATTCTTTGAAGATGATTTTCTTTATATTTGCTTATTACTATGAATGTGACAAAAGCTAAAACCAGTAGGAACACTTTGTTCTATTCAGGTTCTACCGAGACTTGAACTCGGATAGCAGGATTCAAAGTCCTGAGTGCTAACCATTACACCATAGAACCATTTGGTAAAGCAAGTCGCGTTCTTAATTAAATACCTAGCAAAGAACGACTGGATGAAGGAATGATGTCTTTTCCTAATTGTTATTACTTTGTTTCGTGACATAATAATAAGCAATATTTATTTTTTCACTTTTTCTTACGCTTTGATAGAATGATATTTAAGTATATGCGAGCGAAGTCTGAACTGACTTTATCTTCAATACGAGTTTTATTAATCGATTCCTGTTTCTTTCTTTCATACGAATTTTATTAATCGAGTCTTAACGTATTTCTTATTTTCTGATGTTATTAGCTGGATTTTCGAGAAAAGGTCCCATTTTAGTAGTTTTTCACTATCCCTCTGAATATCATGCACAATCCCATAGCGTGCTTTCGCTATCTTTAAAGTGTACCCTGAGAGGTCAGCTATGTTGACCTTGAAAAATAGTTCTGCACATAAAATACACTATGCCGAAAACGCGAATGCCGTAAAACGCGAATGCCGTGGAATGTTCCGTTACTGAGAAATTGCGACTTTTCTGGAAAAACACACCTTTGGCTGAGAGGCGTTGACCTCGTTTTCGGGCACCCAAACCTGTGACGTCATAAGTTCAACGCTTTTGTTGATGCAGCCATATTGTCTTTACTGTGCTACATGTGATTGTGATCTATTTTGGGATTTTCCGTGGTAATTTCTTTGTTTATTTACGTGAAAGTACTTCACATCTTCGCAATATCTAAGGTAGTGAACGAGGGGTCGGTGAATTAGCGCTTAAATCCGCTAAAATGGCTTCCTATCGAGGAGGGAAGCGGTGTGTATGGTTGTCATAACACTAACACGGATGGGGTGTCGATGCATGACGTCGATAAATAAAACTAATTGTTGATTAAATAAAAGTATATTTGTTAGGTTGGTATTTTGTTATTAATTCTACAACTAAACACTTTAAATTGATAGGCTAGCCTATGACTTGGGCGGTTATAGGAATATTATTCCTTCGTAATGGTGAACGCCTAATACTCAGAGAAGGCCTGGTCGTGAATGGGTCACGGGAATTTTCACACCGAGAATTTTCATACTACTATTATATAGTATAGAATAGAATTATTAGAATTTATAGAATAGGTTATGTGTGTATGTTGTTTGTATAAGGTGTATTTGGTTTTTAGATCTTCCAGCAGACGATGTTGTTTAGTTATTAATTTTGCGATCGTAAAAATAACAATAAGATCACCGATCTTGATTTGAAAACACAGTTCACAGTGTAGAGATGTCATCTAAACTCATAATCACACCTGTGCCAGGTTAGGTAATTAGCACCTCTGTGGCTGGAAAAAACAATTGTGACACCTGTGAGGCGACACGCCTGTCGGCTAACAACAGACCCCTACCAGTGCTAGGGTAAAAACCGGTCAAATAATTGTTTAAACTTCTAAAACATCAAATTTTTATTATTAACACAGCGGAGGGTGTTATAATTGGTTGTTGACACCCTATCTATATATATCCATAGTGCTACGAAAATTCCCTGGAAAGAAAAATTCCCCTCGGACGAAACTTCTTCGGTAAGAAAATTCCCGACACCTCGTGAATGCATGCATAGTCTTGCACAAACGCGATTTCCCGACGTCAGAAATTGTTGATCGAGACTTGAAGATAGTAAAATTAGTCCAAAACCACACCCAATTTTATTTTGTTTCTTTGAAACGACGATTCACTGTTCGACTACTTTCACGACTACTGGTGAGACCCAGTGAAGTACGTGCCAATCTATGTTGCCCAAGCGATCGTCACTTTTCGAAGGATCATTTTCCTCCTCACTGGATACATCGTCTTGTAATTCCAGTTCAAATCGGTAGGGCTGGATTCCGTCTTCAGACATATCATTCACACCATAATCAGACTCCTCAAAAATCATGCTCAAATCGCTCTCAGTTGCGGTGTCGTTGTCACTGTCAGTCATGTTGACTGCCATTTCTGTTGAACTTATGACGTCACGAGTAGAAGAGCCTCGATTCCGCGGAAATGACGATTCGGCTGATTAGGTCTGGGAGGACAGGTGAAAATCGACAACTTTGAGCTATAATAACTCGACACTGGGGCGACGGATTTTGATTATTATTACTTTTACGGCATTCTTAACATCATATCTAAATATAAAATTACTCTCAGGGTACACTTTAACCAAACTACTACACTTTTGACCTTGGAATATATTTCTAAACACCTTTATGAAATTTGACGACAATGTCACAGCAAAACAAGTACGGACGTTTCAGGAAATTTCACACCGGAGAAGTAGCTGTGCAACATCAACATGTGTTGATAGCAAGAACTTTTCCAATTGCTGTGATAACGAGCTTTCCAAAAGGAGATCCGTCTAAACAGTAAACTCTAACTTAATTTCCAAACTTTAGAAAAGGGAAAATATGAAGCGCCACAAATCCCATATTAACATGAGTTTACCAATTTTAGTGAAGAGTTCTTTGCTAAATTTGAATGAAAGCCTGAATAGAGGTCAAATCACACAGGACCACATCAAGAATCTCTCAACTACTACACTAAAATTATGATATTGATCAAATTACATTGTATGTGTTTAAAGGGCATCCACCAAATAAGTCTTATCTCTTTTTTTCCATGTTCATTTTTCCTTAGTCACCTTTTATAACCGATAAATGAAAGATGGAGGAAACATCTCTGAGATGTAGTTTTCTTCAACATTTTGTTATGTCGTAGTATACAATTCTCAGTTTGTAATAAAGATGCTATTTGCTAATGCGTCTTTTTTAAAAGCTCTTTGATATATTACAAGAGCAAAGTTGTGAATCCATATTTCCGCTGCTAATTTTTTATAAAAGATATGCTATGAGCGGTACGAATGTTATGAATGATGCAATTGGTTGAAATACGCTATTTCTTTTGTGTTGATTGCGAGTAAGATTTTCAAATCGATTATCGGGTATTTCGCCGTGCAAGAAGCCCGTGTAGCTCAGTCGGTAGAGCATCAGACTTTTAATCTGAGGGTCTAGGGTTCGAGTCCCTACATGGGCGTTAACATTTTTGAAAAGTATAAGATAACTCGTTTCACCTGAACACTGAAAAGCTCGCAGAAACTTCGTTGGACTGAACTATTCCTTCTTGATGTTTTACATGAAGAAATATGTGGTTAAACTCATTCATGGGTGGATATGACAATATACGATGGCGATTTAATGATTAGATGAATTTGTTATAGTACATTTTTAAAAATAGAATGATGTTTATAATTCACATTTTGCTGTATTCATAAAAGATGACGGATTCAGTTTAACGGATAAATGAACGTTGAACTTCGAAAGACCGTAAAAATGAGTATATGCCTTCAGGTTCTACCGAGACTTGAACTCGGATCGCAGGATTCAGAGTCCTGAGTGCTAACCATTACACCATAGAACCGTCTTGATACAATCAAGTGGTAGATTTGTGTTTTGGTGATATGCCATCCAACACACAATGCACATGCAATGTGTTTTCGTATGATTCTTTGAAGATGATTTTCTTTATATTTGCTTATTACTATGAATGTGACAAAAGCTAAAACCAGTAGGAACACTTTGTTCTATTCAGGTTCTACCGAGACTTGAACTCGGATAGCAGGATTCAAAGTCCTGAGTGCTAACCATTACACCATAGAACCATTTGGTAAAGCAAGTCGCGTTCTTAATTAAATACCTAGCAAAGAACGACTGGATGAAGGAATGATGTCTTTTCCTAATTGTTATTACTTTGTTTCGTGACATAATAATAAGCAATATTTATTTTTTCACTTTTTCTTACGCTTTGATAGAATGATATTTAAGTATATGCGAGCGAAGTCTGAACTGACTTTATCTTCAATACGAGTTTTATTAATCGATTCCTGTTTCTTTCTTTCATACGAATTTTATTAATCGAGTCTTAACGTATTTCTTATTTTCTGATGTTATTAGCTGGATTTTCGAGAAAAGGTCCCATTTTAGTAGTTTTTCACTATCCCTCTGAATATCATGCACAATCCCATAGCGTGCTTTCGCTATCTTTAAAGTGTACCCTGAGAGGTCAGCTATGTTGACCTTGAAAAATAGTTCTGCACATAAAATACACTATGCCGAAAACGCGAATGCCGTGGAATGTTCCGTTACTGAGAAATTGCGACTTTTCTGGAAAAACACACCTTTGGCTGAGAGGCGTTGACCTCGTTTTCGGGCACCCAAACCTGTGACGTCATAAGTTCAACGCTTTTGTTGATGCAGCCATATTGTCTTTACTGTGCTACATGTGATTGTGATCTATTTTGGGATTTTCCGTGGTAATTTCTTTGTTTATTTACGTGAAAGTACTTCACATCTTCGCAATATCTAAGGTAGTGAACGAGGGGTCGGTGAATTAGCGCTTAAATCCGCTAAAATGGCTTCCTATCGAGGAGGGAAGCGGTGTGTATGGTTGTCATAACACTAACACGGATGGGGTGTCGATGCATGACGTCGATAAATAAAACTAATTGTTGATTAAATAAAAGTATATTTGTTAGGTTGGTATTTTGTTATTAATTCTACAACTAAACACTTTAAATTGATAGGCTAGCCTATGACTTGGGCGGTTATAGGAATATTATTCCTTCGTAATGGTGAACGCCTAATACTCAGAGAAGGCCTGGTCGTGAATGGGTCACGGGAATTTTCACACCGAGAATTTTCATACTACTATTATATAGTATAGAATAGAATTATTAGAATTTATAGAATAGGTTATGTGTGTATGTTGTTTGTATAAGGTGTATTTGGTTTTTAGATCTTCCAGCAGACGATGTTGTTTAGTTATTAATTTTGCGATCGTAAAAATAACAATAAGATCACCGATCTTGATTTGAAAACACAGTTCACAGTGTAGAGATGTCATCTAAACTCATAATCACACCTGTGCCAGGTTAGGTAATTAGCACCTCTGTGGCTGGAAAAAACAATTGTGACACCTGTGAGGCGACACGCCTGTCGGCTAACAACAGACCCCTACCAGTGCTAGGGTAAAAACCGGTCAAATAATTGTTTAAACTTCTAAAACATCAAATTTTTATTATTAACACAGCGGAGGGTGTTATAATTGGTTGTTGACACCCTATCTATATATATCCATAGTGCTACGAAAATTCCCTGGAAAGAAAAATTCCCCTCGGACGAAACTTCTTCGGTAAGAAAATTCCCGACACCTCGTGAATGCATGCATAGTCTTGCACAAACGCGATTTCCCGACGTCAGAAATTGTTGATCGAGACTTGAAGATAGTAAAATTAGTCCAAAACCACACCCAATTTTATTTTGTTTCTTTGAAACGACGATTCACTGTTCGACTACTTTCACGACTACTGGTGAGACCCAGTGAAGTACGTGCCAATCTATGTTGCCCAAGCGATCGTCACTTTTCGAAGGATCATTTTCCTCCTCACTGGATACATCGTCTTGTAATTCCAGTTCAAATCGGTAGGGCTGGATTCCGTCTTCTGACATATCATTCACACCATAATCAGACTCCTCAAAAATCATGCTCAAATCGCTCTCAGTTGCGGTGTCGTTGTCACTGTCAGTCATGTTGACTGCCATTTCTGTTGAACTTATGACGTCACGAGTAGAAGAGCCTCGATTCCGCGGAAATGACGATTCGGCTGATTAGGTCTGGGAGGACAGGTGAAAATCGACAACTTTGAGCTATAATAACTCGACACTGGGGCGACGGATTTTGATTATTATTACTTTTACGGCATTCTTAACATCATATCTAAATATAAAATTACTCTCAGGGTAGTTTCCGGTGTGATGTGTGAATGGTACTACACGTATTCCGGGTAGTCAGGTAAATCGTGATTCATCCGTTGATTATCGGGGCCTTATAATCTGAATTTGTTGTTTTTGACTTTATTATGAACTAATGTCCTATATGTAATTGTCATTTTATAAACATTTTGCACCTCTAAGGTGTTTTGGTATCGCCGATATGGCACCCTCGGACGGTACGGCGGTCGGTAATAATGGTAATGGCGGTCGTGCAAAATTTGAAGAGAAAAGGTCGTTTCTGAAGGATAACACTGTTATCGTTGACGTGAAAGATAATTCTCTTGTGAAGGCTAGTAGCCTTATTAAAGAAATTAGTGAACTGTGTGGCGAGGAAACTATTTTGGCATGTGTTCCTAAATCAGGAAATCTGTATGAGGTGACACTGGACGGACGTGCCCCTATTAACATTCTGGTTGGAGGGGTGTCAGTCGAAGGGAATATGTTTGAATGTTGGGAAGCTGAACAAAAATTTGTGCTTGTCAGCTTTTTACATTTGGCTGCGTACATTTCAGATGATGAAATTATATCGAAACTGGGAAATTTGCAGGTTGAGCTTGTTTCTCCAATTAAAAGGAGATATTACCCCGGTACCAAAATAGCAGATGGAACTCGCTATGTAAAGGTAAAACTTCCGCCGAAAATAACATCGTTGCCATACAGCATGAAATTTGGAACTGGCTACTATCGAGTTATACATGATAACCAATCCAAAGTTTGTTCATTGTGTTATTCGGAGGAACATGTGTTTAAAGAATGTCCTTTGTTCGTTTGTTATAAATGTGGTGGCCAGGGGCATTATGCACGCGCGTGCCGTACACCTCAGTGTCTCAAATGTGGGTCGCGAGCCGGGTGTGAATGTACCGAGGAACCTAGAGCGCGTGTTATGTCGCTGTGTGAGGAATGCGGGCAGTTTGGCTGCGCGTGCAACGATATACAGAACAGGTGTACTGACTGTGACAAGGTTGAATGTGTATGTAGTACCCCGATTGTACTGGAGCGTGAGAACGGTGACAACAACCAAGAGGCCCAAGGTAAATGTAGCTACAACGCTAGTGTTAATGTGTTGGGTGAAGGAACAACGGCCGTAACTGATGACGCTGGAGCTGTATGGGATGAAAATATGGAGGAGTATGTTGATGAGGATGGAGCTGAGGATGAGGTGGATATTTCTGTAGACAGTGATGGTTCGGTATCGCAAGAAGGATGTTTAAAAGGAAGGTTGTGGAGTAATGGTGAAGACTTGGAGGAGGAGAAAAGTGAGGATGGCGACAAACTGGATAGAGCGTGTGACTTTTTAAAAAATAAACCTGGGTATGCTAATAAAAGGAGGGGAAAAGAAAAGAGTAGCAAGGAAATTAAAAAAATGAAAAAGGTTGTTGTTGTTTTGAATAAAACATGATTATTTTACTGCTTTTTGGCATGATCAATATTGTTTCTTTTAATGCCAATGGCTTAAAGGATGTTGATAAATTGAAGCGAGTTTTTGAGCATTTTCAAGAATGTCGGTCTGATTTAATTTTTGTACAAGAAACTTTTTGGAGTGATGAGTATGTTGGTCAAATTAACCATTTATGGAATGGGGTTATTGTTAACAATAATTCTAATGATAATAGAAAAGGGGTTGCCTTTCTTGTATCTAATCGTTTTAAAGATAAGATTATTGATTCTGACGGCTATAATGGTCGTGTTTTACGGTTGAAAATTAAGATTGAGGATGAAGTATGGAACTTTGTCAATGTGTATACGCCTAATATAATAAATGAAAGGAAATTGTTCTTTGATAATCTAAAAGGATGGTTAACTAATTATTCTGAAAATTTAGTTGTTGGTGGTGATTTCAACACTACTTTCTCTGATCTTGATCGTACTGGTGCAACTAGACATCAGGTAAATTCAAGTTTAGCTTCCTTAAAGTCATTAATGTTTCATCTTAATTTATATGATGTATGGAGAAGTAGGAACAAAGAAGCTGCTGTTTTTTCTCGCAAACAAGTCCGGGATGGGTCGCTGTCCCAAAGTAGAATTGATTATTTTTTGGTGTGTAAAGATGTAAGTAACTATATTCAAAACATATACTACAATGATACACATTTTAGTGATCATGGTTTTGTAAAAATGAAAATTGATAGTGTAAATATTGAGAAGGGACCTGGTATTTGGATTTTGAATAACTGTTTTTTAATGGAGGAAGATTACAACAATAGAATAAGGTCTATTATAACGGAGGCCAAAGAGTGCCCTTTGTATGAAAGTGAACCAAGTGTTTGGTGGGATAATTTGAAATACGCTATCAAAAAGTTTTCAATGGTTTATGGCAAAGATCGTTATAAAAAACGTATGTCTGAATTCTATAAAATACAGAACAAGCTGCGGATATTTTCTGCTAAAATTTCGGCTGGACAGCCATTCAATAGTAACGTGTATGAGGAATTGAAACAAGAGCTCGAGAAATATGAAAAGGTGAAATGTAATGGTGCTGTATTGAGGGCTAAGGCCAAATGGGCTGTAGAAAGTGACAAGAATTCAAGCTACTTTTTACGCCTTGAAAAGTTCAGGCAAGACAGTAATTCCATTAAAGTATTAAATGATAGTCAAGGTAATGAATTGAAAAGCTGTGATGAAATTTCAAAGGAAATATTCGATTTCTATAATTCGCTGTATAATTGTGCTGATGTAGAAAATGCAGATATTGATCGATTACTAAGTTATGTTCATGCTAAGGTAGGAAAAGAAGATAAGATTATATGTGATGCTCCTATTAGTATGGAAGAGGTTAAATGTGCACTTTTTGGTATGGCAAAGAATAAAAGTCCGGGACTTGACGGATTAACAGTCGAATTTTATTGCCATTTCTTTGATATTCTTCATAATATATTTTGTCGAGTCATTGAGAGTGTGAGGAAAGAAAAAGAATTGTCTAGGACGATGCGTCAAGGAGTTATTAATTTAGTTTATAAAAAGAAGGGAGATAAAATGTTTTTAAAAAACTGGAGACCGATAAGTCTCCTCAATGTTGATTATAAAATTATTGCGCGTATTATGTCAAATCGTCTAAAAAATGTTTTGCCTTCTATAATTTCGCCTGCTCAAACTTGTTGTGTTATAGGTAGAGATATATCTGACACAATTTACAGTGTCCGTGATATTGTTGATTTGGTTGATAAAGAACAGATTGAGGGTTATGTTTTAAAAATTGACCAACAAAAAGCTTTCGATCGGGTAAATCATGCATATCTTTTTAAAACACTTGAGAAATTTGGTTTTGGTGAGGAATTTATTAATTGGATTAAAGTTTTTTATACGAATATATCTAGCTCTGTAAAATTTAATGGAAACCTTACTAAGTTTTTCAAGATTACGAATTCTATAAGGCAAGGGTGTCCGATAAGCGCTATGTTGTATGTTATTGCAGCTGAGCCTTTGGGTCAAATGATACTTCAGTGTAATGATATTTCTGGTATTAAAATTCCGCTTACTTCTGAGGAAATCAAGCTATTTCAACACGCGGATGATACGACTCTTACACTCTCCAATAAACATTCAGTCCGTAAAGTTTTTGATCTGTTGGAAGTATATAGTAATGGATCTGGGGCAAAAATTAATAAGGAAAAATCAGAATTGTTATATTGTGGAACTGGTTCCTTTTCTGAAAACGAAATGAATGAGTTAGGGGTAAAATTGTGCAAAGAAGTTATATGTGTTCTTGGTGTGTATATAGGTGAAAACGACAAACTATGTAATGAATTAAATTGGAATGTAAAGGTAAAGTCAATGAAGTCTATATTGAATATGTGGTTACAAAGAAAGTTAACCATGCAAGGCAGAGCAACTGTTGTTGAAAGTTTGTTACTGTCAAGGTGTTGGTATACATTGATGTCCCAGACTATGCCTGATGATATTATTAATGAAGTTAAAAATATGTGTGTTAAGTTTTTATGGAATGGTGCTCATCTGATTAAATATGACACGGTAATTGGTAAAAAACAAGATGGTGGCTTAAATATGCCTGATATTATCTTAAAGCGCCAATCATTTCGATTGAAGTTTTTAATGAGATGGCTTGATTCGGAATGTAAGGCGATATGGAAGAGTACATGTTTGTATTTTTTCAATTCTATAGAAGGAATGAATTTGGGCTTTGGAACCATATATTGTGATTTTAGGGATAAGCAATTGAAAAGCTTACCTTGTGTATATCGAGAAATGTTGATGGCGTGGTCAGAATTTCGAAAATGCTATCATGTTAAATTTGATAATAATCGCCCATCATTTGTTTATGAGCAGCCATTGTTCTTTAATCCTAATATTACAAATGGTGAAAAAACGGTATTTTCTCCTGCATTTGCTAAGGCTGGAATAACTAAAATCAAAGATTTGACATATGAAGTCTTGCCTAATTTTCTTCCCTTCCGCGCAATTGTAGATATTATTCATGAAATTGATCCTGACATATCAACCCGTGTAATCTTATCAAATTATAATCTCGTTATGAAAGCTATTTCGCGAGAGTATAAAGTTATTGTTTTATCTAATGTTTATACACCTGCTAGGGCGCAAAGTGCTATCGGAGCCTTTGTTGAAATACCAACTAAAACTGGTGGTAGACGTAAAATTGTTCCTGTAAATACTCGAGACTTTTATAACCTTTTTATTAAATCGAAATTTAAGTGTCCAACATCAACAGAATTTTGGTCAGAATTGTTGTGCCCAATGTGGCGTTAAAAGACGTTTTTTCAATTATGTATGTGCCATGCTTCCCACCAGATTGTATAGAACTGCATTTCAAAGTTGCCCATAATTCTATTTTTTCAATGGATAAATTATTGAAAATTGGTAAAGTTACAAGTGATGTTTGTCCTGTGTGTAATGTAGATACTGAAACGCTTCAGCATTTATTTCTTAACTGTACCTTGGTGAATTATTTATTTTTCTTGAAGGAGTTCTTGTTAAATTATTATCTTGTGCTGATCCGTCAGATACCAGAGATATATCAGTTAACACAGTTTTATTGTTAGGATTTACTAGAAAAATTAAAAAATGTAATTGTTATTTCATTAATTTCTTTTTCGGCATTGTTCGGTTTTGCATATTTAAAAGGCGGAATTTATACAATAATGATCTGCGCAATGTTGATATTTTAAAGTTTGTAAAATATACTATTACAAGATATTTTGAGTATGCAAAATTTTACTATCAGCGTAAAGATCGTAGAAAGCTATTTATGAAATATTTCCTTTCGGATAATCCCTTAATCAAAGGTGATCAAAGCTTTATTTACATTGTATCAGATTTATCACGTTTTTTACTCCGTATTTAGTATAATGTGTCATTGTTGAATGTTATGCAATATGTGGTATGTGTATGTTTTACTGTAATGTAAATGTTTAGCGTGTGTATGTAATTAGTGAAGTTGATTTTAATAAAAGATAAAAAAAAAAAAAAAAAGAGCATCAGACTTTTTAATCTGAGGGTCTAGGGTTCGAGTCCCTACATGGGCGTTAACATTTTTGAAAAGTATAAGATAACTCGTTTCACCTGAACACTGAAAAGCTCGCGTTCTTAATTAAATACCTAGCAAAGAACGACTGGATGAAGGAATGATGTCTTTTCCTAATTGTTATTACTTTGTTTCGTGACATAATAATAAGCAATATTTATTTTTTCACTTTTTCTTACGCTTTGATAGAATGATATTTAAGTATATGCGAGCGAAGTCTGAACTGACTTTATCTTCAATACGAGTTTTATTAATCGATTCCTGTTTCTTTCTTTCATACGAATTTTATTAATCGAGTCTTAACGTATTTCTTATTTTCTGATGTTATTAGCTGGATTTTCGAGAAAAGGTCCCATTTTAGTAGTTTTTCACTATCCCTCTGAATATCATGCACAATCCCATAGCGTGCTTTCGCTATCTTTAAAGTGTACCCTGAGAGGTCAGCTATGTTGACCTTGAAAAATAGTTCTGCACATAAAATACACTATGCCGAAAACGCGAATGCCGTGGAATGTTCCGTTACTGAGAAATTGCGAGTTTTCTGAAAAAACACACCTTTGGCTGAGAGGCGTTGACCTCGTTTTCGGGCACCCAAACCTGTGACGTCATAAGTTCAACGCTTTTGTTGATGCAGCCATATTGTCTTTACTGTGCTACATGTGATTGTGATCTATTTTGGGATTTTCCGTGGTAATTTCTTTGTTTATTTACGTGAAAGTACTTCACATCTTCGCAATATCTAAGGTAGTGAACGAGGGGTCGGTGAATTAGCGCTTAAATCCGCTAAAATGGCTTCCTATCGAGGAGGGAAGCGGTGTGTATGGTTGTCATAACACTAACACGGATGGGGTGTCGATGCATGACGTCGATAAATAAAACTAATTGTTGATTAAATAAAAGTATATTTGTTAGGTTGGTATTTTGTTATTAATTCTACAACTAAACACTTTAAATTGATAGGCTAGCCTATGACTTGGGCGGTTATAGGAATATTATTCCTTCGTAATGGTGAACGCCTAATACTCAGAGAAGGCCTGGTCGTGAATGGGTCACGGGAATTTTCACACCGAGAATTTTCATACTACTATTATATAGTATAGAATAGAATTATTAGAATTTATAGAATAGGTTATGTGTGTATGTTGTTTGTATAAGGTGTATTTGGTTTTTAGATCTTCCAGCAGACGATGTTGTTTAGTTATTAATTTTGCGATCGTAAAAATAACAATAAGATCACCGATCTTGATTTGAAAACACAGTTCACAGTGTAGAGATGTCATCTAAACTCATAATCACACCTGTGCCAGGTTAGGTAATTAGCACCTCTGTGGCTGGAAAAAACAATTGTGACACCTGTGAGGCGACACGCCTGTCGGCTAACAACAGACCCCTACCAGTGCTAGGGTAAAAACCGGTCAAATAATTGTTTAAACTTCTAAAACATCAAATTTTTATTATTAACACAGCGGAGGGTGTTATAATTGGTTGTTGACACCCTATCTATATATATCCATAGTGCTACGAAAATTCCCTGGAAAGAAAAATTCCCCTCGGACGAAACTTCTTCGGTAAGAAAATTCCCGACACCTCGTGAATGCATGCATAGTCTTGCACAAACGCGATTTCCCGACGTCAGAAATTGTTGATCGAGACTTGAAGATAGTAAAATTAGTCCAAAACCACACCCAATTTTATTTTGTTTCTTTGAAACGACGATTCACTGTTCGACTACTTTCACGACTACTGGTGAGACCCAGTGAAGTACGTGCCAATCTATGTTGCCCAAGCGATCGTCACTTTTCGAAGGATCATTTTCCTCCTCACTGGATACATCGTCTTGTAATTCCAGTTCAAATCGGTAGGGCTGGATTCCGTCTTCAGACATATCATTCACACCATAATCAGACTCCTCAAAAATCATGCTCAAATCGCTCTCAGTTGCGGTGTCGTTGTCACTGTCAGTCATGTTGACTGCCATTTCTGTTGAACTTATGACGTCACGAGTAGAAGAGCCTCGATTCCGCGGAAATGACGATTCGGCTGATTAGGTCTGGGAGGACAGGTGAAAATCGACAACTTTGAGCTATAATAACTCGACACTGGGGCGACGGATTTTGATTATTATTACTTTTACGGCATTCTTAACATCATATCTAAATATAAAATTACTCTCAGGGTAGTTTCCGGTGTGATGTGTGAATGGTAGACACGTATTCCGGGTAGTCAGGTAAATCGTGATTCATCCGTTGATTATCGGGGCCTTATAATCTGAATTTGTTGTTTTTGACTTTATTATGAACTAATGTCCTATATGTAATTGTCATTTTATAAACATTTTGCACCTCTAAGGTGTTTTGGTATCGCCGATATGGCACCCTCGGACGGTACGGCGGTCGGTAATAATGGTAATGGCGG